>NC_068305.1:37703069-37728840 GCF_025860055.1 Xyrauchen texanus
GATTTTCAACTGGCTTCTACTTTTTACGTGTTTGTAAAATATCAACATATACAGTAAATCACATGTTCAGAACAGGAAAACATAATACATTTGTTACAATATTGCCAATTTATATCATACTTAACCACTATTGTTTACAGTATGTACATATGCATTCAGAGTGTGTGTATGAGCATTTACAATTTATCAACATAGATCCGAATGGAGCGCAAGGAAGAGGAACCAAACAATGAATTTGTATTGTGGAGGTCAGTCTAAGAGGTCACAGTGGTTGGCATCAGAGGGGGGAAGAGGGCAGGAACTGATGATCCCAATGACATCTGGGCCATCAATGTCCACAGTAAACAAAGGCCTAACTACTGTAAAGAAAATGATAGGACTGTGACCATTGTCTGAGTCTGAGTCTCTATTTGTCAGTCACTTTGTCAGGCAATGTAAGTGTATTTCCTAATGTGACTACAGTACTCTAAAAAGAATTATTTAACATATTTATGTTCAAAGCATATTGAAACACATTTTCAGGTTACAACACAATTTTTTTCAGTAACCCAGCTGGTAGACAATCTATCAGTTTGGGCTAGCTAACAACCAGCAACCATGTTCCAAAACACAGCTACCAACTTGATTAAGAAGGATTTTTCCAACAGAGAGTGTAACTAGTTACCCATTTACCAAGTTTTCTCTATTCTGGTTTTATTTGTTCACACCCTTATGCATTATGCAATCAAAACATTCATTTATATACTGTATAGGGTTGTATTATTTACATAAGAATTGAGTTCTTACACGACAGTCTTCATGCATATTGCCATCTACTGGGCAGGGAGGAGAACTTATAGTAAACTTTACTTAAAAAGGAGCTTAATATTGATCTGTTTCTTACCCACACCTATCATATAACTTCTGAAGACATGGATTTAACCACTGGAGTCCTATGGATTCATTTCATGGTGCCTTTATGTGCTTGTTTTCTGTTTTTACATTTTGGACCCGGTTGGCATTGTATGGAACTACAGAGCTATTCTTCTAAAAATCTTTGTTTGTGTTCAGCAGAAAATGAAAGTCATATATATCTGGTATGGCATGAGGGTGAGTAAATGAAGAGAGAATTTTCAGTTTTGGGTGAACTTTCCCTTTAATAAAAATTAAGGTAGCAATTTGTTCATTAAAACGTTATTTTAATAATCAAAATCATTAAATGTAATTTAATGTAAGAAATATTCCATGTCAATGGTTAGCTGGGTGACCAGTTGTTTTGTGTCATTGTTGGTATATTGTATGTACTTTCTTGACCAGTCATACATTTTTGAAAATGTCAACACATTAGCTTTCTTCCAATTGAGAAAGGGGGTTATTCCATGACCTAAATATCTAATACAAATGGAGCATGTCTGCTATTTTATCAGGAATATTTGTACATTTTATTTTTATTTTCAAATTTGCATACCTCATAATAAATGAATAAAAATAATATTTATTTTGATCTCCTAGATTGAATATAAACTTTAAGCATTTCCATTTTAAATTGGGGGTTGACCATTGATTCCTGTATATTAAATGTGGAGATTTTTGCTTAGATTGCTTGTGCTATCAAGTGTTTTATTATTTTTGTCCCCCATAACACTCATCATAATTTTATCTCCACCCGGTGGCAAATGCTTAGACCTAATACAAAAATACAAAAACTGTTTTCATCAAAAATATTTCAACAAAATCTAGTGTAACTAAGAAATCCCTGTATGACCAGAACAGATGCTGCCATCTACTGCTCACAACCCAGAGCATTGCAGAACGGTTTTACAGTTGCTTGAGAGCTGCTATAAAATAATTTCTTGCAGGCTGTGAACTGCTAAGTTACACATTAATTAACATAATTTAGAGATATAATTAATGTGTGTTTTTTTCTTAAAAATGTGAATAAAAGATTTGCATCATATGAACTCTCAATATCCAAATGTTCTTTTATTTTATTTTAACCATTGCATTGATTCGCTGTTCATTTTCAGCATTTTGTCTTACATACTGTACCTGTTATGAATTGTGGAAGTAGGAGAAGGCAGATGGGAGTGTGGATCCAAATGCGGCTTTATTAATAACAACACAAAAGAAACAAAACACTGGAACAAAGCAAAAATCCACGATGGGAAAAAGGGTAAACTAAACACTAGAGAATGCAGAGGAAATCCTCAAACGAGTACAACAGGCAGGGGCGCGAGAACAGCAGGGTAACCTTGGACGGACTGACAGATAGCTGGGTAACCACAAACGAGTAGACAGAATGGCAGGGAACAGGAACAGAGAGCGTCTTACCAGACATCAGAGGAGACACGGAACATTACTGGCGAGGGTGAAACAGAAAACACAGGCAGACCACAAGGAAACGTGACATGAACGTGACTAGAGAAACAGAGAACACAGGGCAGACAACAGGGGATCGTAACATAGCCCCCCCTCAAAGGACCGGATTCCAGACGGTCCCAACAGACAAGAAATTAGCAAAAGGAGGACCGAAGAGAGAGGGGGCAGACCATGGGGCAGACAAATAGACCATGGGGAACACAAAGGGTACAGAGACAGACCACAGGGTACAAAGGGCAGACAGGCAAACCAAGGAGGCCGAGAGGACAGGCAAGCAGTCTATGGGGGTGTGCGAAGGGGACCGGGTCCGGCGGCCTGGGGGAGGTCAACCGGGCAGGGGCAGGTTCAGGAGGCCTGGAAGGCGGCCACAATGTGGGGATAGGTCTGGGGGGCTCGGGAGTTGGCCACGAGGTGAGCATCAGATTCAGATTAGGAGGTCTGGGAGCGGGCCATGGGGCAGGAGCTGGTTTGGGTGGCCTGGGAGCTGGTCTCTGGGCAGAGGCCGGTACGGGAGACCTGGGAGGTGGCCGCAGGGCAGAGGCTGGCGGAGCCTTGTGAGGCGGAGCCAAGGAGGACTTCGGAGGCGGAGCCGTAGAAGACTTGGGAGGCGGCGCCGAAGGAGGCGTAGGCAGGGCCGTGGGGGGCTTAGGACGCGGAGACGAGGGAGGCAATTGCGTAGAAGGCCCAGGAAGTGGAGCCGAGGGAGGCTCAGGAGGCGGAGCCGTGGTAGGCTTGGCCAAGGAGGACTTCGAAGGCAGAGCCGTAGAGGACTTGTGAGGCGGCGCCAAGGAGTGCTCAGGGGGCGACGCTGAGGATGGCTCAGGAGGCAGAGCTGGGGAAGGCGCCGGAGGCGGGGCCGAGGGAGGCTTGGGAGGCGGAGCCGGGAAGGAACTAGGAGGCGTCGGAGGCGAAGCTGAGGGAGGCTTCGGAGGCGGAGCCGTGGGGGGCTGAGCCGTAGGAGGCTCGGGAGGCGGAGCCGTGGGAGGCTGAGCCGTAGGAGGCGGAGCCGTGAGAGGCTCGGGAGGCTTGAGAGACTTGAGAGGCGGAGTCCTGGAAGGCTCGAGAGACTTGAGAGGCGGAGCCCTGTAAGGCTCGAGAGACTTGAGGGGCGGAGCCCTGGAAGGCTCGGGAGGAGGAGCCCTGGGAGGCTAGAGACTTGAGAGATGGAGCCCTGGAAGACTCGGGAGGAGGAGTCCTGGAAGACTTGACAGATGGAGCCCTGGGAGGCTCGAGAGGAGGAGCCCTGGAAGACTCGAGAGACTGGAGAGGCGGAGCCCTAGGAGGCTCGGGAGACTTGAGAGACGGAGCCCTGGAAGACTCGGGAGGAGGAGCCCTGGAAGACTCAAGGGACTTGAGAGGCGGAGCCCTGGGAGGCTCGAGAGGAGGAGCCCTGGAAGACTCGAGAGGAGGATCCCTGGAAGACTCGAGAGACTTGAGTGGCGGAGCCTTGGGAGCTGGCTCCTGGCGCTGGCTCAGGGACGGTCGAGGCTACAGGTGCTGGCTCAGGGACGGTTGAGGCTACAGGTGCTGGCTCAGGGACGGTCGAGGCTACAGGCGCAGGCGCTGGCTCAGGGACATCAGGGGCTAAGGTCTCTGGCTGGTTGACCGTGGCTGACGAGGGCTCGGGCTCGCTGACCGTGGCTGACGAGGGCTCGGGCTCGATGACCGTGGCTGACGAGGGCTCGGGCTCGCAGACCAGGGCAGGCGTGGGCTCGGGCTCGCAGACCGGGGCAGGCATGGGCTCTGGCTCGCAGACCGGGGCAGGCGTGGGCCGGGAGGCGGAAGCCCGTCTTCTCTTCCTCCTCCGGGCGGACGAAGTTGACCGTGCAGTTTCAAGAGAAGCAACTAGCGTGGGGGGTTGCTCGCTGACAGGTGGGGCTGGTGTGACAGGGAGCTCCAGGGATGGCTGAGGGGTCTCCACTGTGGGGTGAGGTAGGAACCTCCTCAGCGACGCCCACAGTGAGCGGTGAGCCGCACACTAGTAGGGTCGCCTCCAGGAAGTCGCAGAGAGTCCAGCCGTGTGTTGCCTGTGGCAACCGCTCCCTCAGCGAGGGGTTCAAGTTGTCCCTGAAGAAGACCACCAATGCTGAGTCCGGGAAGTCTGTAAAGTTCGCCAGATGGAGAAAGTCGCGAACGTGGTCCTCTATTGGGCGGACTTCTTGTTACAAATAGAGGAGCTGGTAACTAGCACGTAATGCCGCTGGATCCATTTTTTGGGTCGTTCGTTCTGTTATGAATTGTGGAAGTAGGAGAAGGCAGACGGGAGTGTGGATCCAAATGCGGCTTTATTAATAACAACACAAAAGAAACAAAACACTGGAACAAAGCAAAAATCCACGATGGGAAAAAGGGTAAACTAAACACTAGAGAATGCAGAGGAAATCCTCAAACGAGTACAACAGGCAGAGGCGCGAGAACAGCAGGGTAACCTCGGACGGACTGACAGATAGCTGGGTAACCACGAACGAGTAGACAGAATGGCAGGGAACACGAACAGAGAGCGTCTTACCAGACATCAGAGGAGACATGGAACGTTACTGGCGAGGGTGAAACAGAAAACACGGGGCAGACCACAAGGAAACGTGACATGAACGTGACTAGAGAAACAGAGAACACAGGGCAGACAACAGGGGATCGTAACAGTACCTAACAATTTTAATATGCAGTCACTGCGATGCATTTTGAAATAGTAGTGTAATGTATGCACTGACATTTCCATATGGATTTTTGTCATTTTCTCACAACAGATATTCTCATAGTTTGTGCATTTAAGTGCAACATTACAATTTATTTCAAAACAACATGAACATCAGAACTGGGTTTAGTAATATAATGACTCACTCAGAAATAGTTTATGATAAAGATGTAAATTATATGATCTTTTCAGTATAAGATTATCTCAGTAAGTTCCTGTATTGTGCAGATGTGCCCTTTAGACATTGCTTGTAAAAGCTGTAAAATTGTTTTGTTGCCTTGTATGAGTAGGCCTGTGCAGAATACCTATCAATTATAATACTATGGAGTTAAAGCTTATGGCAATGTGTATTTTCCATGTGCATTTTCATATCATTTATATTTTAGGTTTGTAATAATAATAATTATTATTATTTTGTAATTTCATTCATATGAAGGGGTTAAATCTGTTTATAGGAACAATATAATTAATGCATAATTCTTTTTTTTTATGGGTGAGTTCAACCTTTTTATAATCTGGAGCTTATACATTGATTTTTATTATGTAGATTTGGCATACGATATGACACCAATCTTTGATCTGATCTTTTGCTCAGTACAGTAGTGCAATAAGAAACTGGCAAAGTTGCTGGTGTAATTTTATTCAAAATCATGATGTTTTTCAGCCATTATTTTACGCTAACTTGCTCCATATACACATAAATCGTTAATACAAGACTATTTACGATCATATTTGATATGATCTCCTAAGCTAAGCTGTTCTAAATGATCACTTTTAGTGGTTAAAGTCAGAGACCAAAAGTATCACTGAATCTGAAGTATTCACAATGCATGAACATTTAACATCTGAGTGTGCTATAAACACAATAAACAGCAGTATTATAGTGGTTCAAGAGCTTTTTATGTAAAGTTATTTTGCATTTTAATGCATATTATACAAAAATTATATTTCATTATTTGAGTACACACTGTAAAATGTAATAAGTTGACTTTATTAAATAGTGAGGAAACCAATTGCCTTAAATAAATCAAGTAAATATACTTCTTTGGCTCAAGTAAAGTGGACTATTCCTAGAACGAAATAAGTACATTTACTGCAAAAGAAGTACATTTACTTAGATTTATTAAGGCAATCGGTTTACAAGCTTTTTTTATGTAAGGTTAACTAGTTATTTTGCAGTGCATTTCAGTTACATTAAGAATTAAACGGTGCTAATAAAATGTGTAATTGCTACATCAAAATACAGGAATCTAACTCAACACTCAAAAATACTGTAAAAATAGTCTTTCAAATAAAATATTTACATTCTACATGCTGAAATACAAATTAGAAACATAACATCAACCATGTACTTAAAAATGTGTCTGGCTAACAACATATTTTTCATTCAAATTTTCACGTATTTTAACATATTTTTCATCTTTGAGGTCAGTCTTCTCTGAATTAAACACGTAAATCATTTGTTCAGTTGGTTGCTTGTACTCTTTGTACTCGACAAATAGGTAAGTTACCATGGTTACGGCCAGAAGAGTTAAAATAATGTAAATCTTGGTAGACAAGCAGATGTATGTGCTGTAAGCGAAGGCTATTACAAAACCAAGTGACTCCCACATGCGGTAGTTGGCAAATGCAGCTTCTTTGTGATCAGCAAAGAGAATACCATACAGTGCTGCAATGCAATACAAATAAAATATAACTTTAATTATAAGGAAATGTAAAAATAATGCAAATAATCCATATGTTTATAACATAAAGCACTCACCATTGGTTTGTATTTGCCACACAGCATCTGCCATGCCCCACAGGGCAGAAAACACAAAAAATACAGGCAGCTGGTCTGGATGAGGCTTCCAGTACAGCAGACCCAAAATACAGCCCAGATTTATCAGTGCAGCTGTGAAAGTCAAGAAAGACAGAATTAACATAAAATCCAGCAACCATATTTAACGTCAACCTGTTCTTGCCTTACCCAAGCAAAAGAGGGGAATTCTTCCAGTGTATGCTGCCAGTCTCCCAAAAGCAAATGAGCACAAGGAGTTTACAGCACCGAAGCAGATCATGACAAAGCCAACATAATGTATTCCTAACGCACATGTCACATAGTTCTGCAGAGGGAAGAGGGTCACAAACATATTAAAGGAATAGTTCAGCCAAATTCTGTCATAATTTACTCACCATCATGCTGTCTTAAACCTAAAAGACTTTCTTCCAAGGAATACACACAATAAGAAGTTATTTTGTTTCGAGGTTCAATCAAGGGTTTCAGTGAACAACTATCATCAGTCTGTTTCTCACCAGTGTTGGGAAAGTTACTTTGAAACACACTTTCCAAGCTACAATCTACTCTCTAAACAGCTGTGGCTCTGGTGGTTGAGCGGATTGGCCACTAAACACAAGGTTGGTGGTTTGATTCCCGGCCCACACGACTCCACATGCCGAAGTGTCCTTGGGCAAGACAATGAACCCCAAGTTGCTCCCAATGGCAGACGAGCGCCTCGCATGGCATCTCTGCCGTCATTGGTGTGTGAGCAGCACACATAGACATCAAAGGGGGCTTGAGCACCTGCCCTTTTTCTTCCTCGAGTGAAAGTGCCCTTTTTTCTGGGGTGTTTTTTTATTTATTTTTATAAATAAATTAATATATATATTCCTGTTTGCGCACAGCTTCCCTGTCAAACAAATATATTTATTGAATAAAAAATCAAAACATCAGGTCGGTAGATGAGATTTTGTCGATGCCCGCCCTCCGTCCCCCCCTCCGCGTCGTGTACAGTGCCTCGACTTTACAGCTAATTAGCCAAAAGCAAATATAGTTAACTTGTGTCTTTCTAACATTCATGACTCATGAGCTACTAGCTAATGTGATAGGTTAGCTATAGTCTAGTTACGGCAATATGTCATGGCCATACAGGCCAATATTGTCACGGTATTTAATCCTATGTCTCTTCCTTGTCTCGTGCCTTGTTCTTAGTGTGTGTTGTGTGGGTGCGTGAATGTGTGGGCGTGTTGTTTGTACCATGATTAGCGCTCTGCCGCAATCACTCCTCTCACCAGCTGTTACTCATTCCCATTCCCTTTAAATTCTCACCACTCTCTCATCTCCTTGTCAGATCGTTGTTTGTGATGTCCGGTGTTGTTCGCTCTTCAGAGTTCCAGTCCAGTTCTCTCGTTGTCCCTGTTTCGTGTCCTGTTTGCTGTTACCCGGATTCGCCGTGTCTGTTCAACACTTCTCTTCACTCTTCTCACCACGCATCATCTGACCATTGGAGACTCTGCGCCACTAGACCATCACCCCGGACTTTTCCCCTATCTTCTCAATTTGACTGTCAATAAACTAATTGTCAACTTGCAACTTGCTTCCTAGCTTCATTACGTCACAGAACGATCTGACCACAAGATGGAAGCAGCGAGTAACAATTCAGACAGCCTAGAAGAATTGCGTGATGAACAGCAGACTTCAGTATGGAGAACCAGGAGAAGAATCTCAATGACACGGCTCACGCTGTCCAGGCTCTAGTGGCGCAGGTGTCCGGACTCACCCAGCAAATTCAACTTCTGCGAGCTCCCACTGCGCCACCCAGACCGCTGATTCCTCAACCACCACCAGCCCCTCCCAGTCGGAGCCCCGCCTACCGGTTCCAGAGCTATATTCAGGTGAACCTAACTTTTGCCGAGCTTTTCTAACACGATGCTCAATGCATTTTTCTTTACAACCCAGAACATTCTGTGATGAAAGAACCAAGGTCGCTTTTGTCCTGACGCTACTTTCTGGGAGAGCGGCCCTTTGGGGAACGGGCGGTGTGGGAGAATCAAGATGAATGCTGCACCTCTTTTCAAGCACTCTCCGCGGAGATGAAGCGAAGTTTTCAACCGTGCTGTCTCCGGTAGAGAGGCAGCCAGAGTGCTGGCCGACTTGGCGCCAGGGGAGAGATCTGTATCAGACTTTTCTATCGAAGTTCGGACGCTAGCGGCGGAGAGCCAATGGAACGAGGAGGCGCAGTGGGACATGTTCCTGCATGGGCTGGCTGATCGCGGCCCAAAAGGAGATATACGCCATGGATCTCCCCACCAAGCTAAACGATTTGATCGCCTTGGCGCTTAGAGTGGACGCAAGGTTATCCAGAATGGAACAGCGTAGTACAAACCAACCGCCCCTTGAGAGGATTAGGGCGGTCAATGTTCTGGAGGCGGGGACGCTGCTCAGCCCCGCCTGTGATCCCGAGCCCATGCAGGTGGGTCGAGCCCGGCTTTCCGGGAGGAGAAGGAAAGGCGGAGATCCCAGGGACTGTGTTTGTACTGTGGTGGTGCTGGACATTTTGCCTACAACTGTCCTTTAAAAGGATCCGCCCGATAGCAAGTATGAGGCTACTATCGGGTGGGATCTCCGCCGAGAAGACCTCATCCACATCTACCCTCCTTCCGTAAGTCTTCAATGGTCTAATCACCGCCACGACTGTCGAAAGCACTTCTGGATTCTGGGGTCGAAGGAAATTTCATGGACTACACTTTTGCACTCAACCACCAAGTCCCCCTCAAGTCTCTCACTCACCGGATCGCTGTTCACGCCCTCAATGGCCAGAAACTTCCCACCATTTCCCTAGCCACTGAAGACATCACTCGCCACGCCAGGCAATCACACCGAGACCATCTCCTTCTACATACTGGACACTCCTCTTGCCCCCATCGCCCTTGGTCATCCCTGGCTCACCCATCACAACCCTAAAGTGGACTGGCAGTCTAAGTCTGTGTCAGCGTGGAGCACTCAATGTCATAAGTCTTGTCTTGTTTCTGCCTGTTCGCCTGTTTTTGTCCCTGTTTTTCAGGAAGAGGCGGTGGATTTATCTAACGTGCCCGTGGAGTACCTGGACCTGAAGGAGGTGTTCAGTAAGTCTCGGCGCTTCTCCCTCCACATCGCCCCTATGACTGTGCCATAGAGTTATTGCCAGGTACATCTCCTGCCTAAGGGCAAGTTATATTCACTCGATTCCAGAGAGGGAGGCTATGGAGAAATATATTTCTGATTCTCTAGCTAATGGATTCATCCGCCCTTCCTCTTCAGCCGGGGCGGATTCTTTTTGTGGGGAAGAAGGATGGATCTCTGCAACCTTGCATTGATTACCGGGCTGAACAACATCACGTAAAGAATACTTATCCTCTACCGCTGATGTCTTCAGCTTTTGAGAGGTTGCAGGAGCATCCATCTTCACTGTAAATTGGATTTACGTAATGCTTATCATTTGGTCCGCGATCAGGAGGGGGATGAATGGAAACCGCTTTTAACACCCCCAGGGGCACTTTTGAATACTTGGTCATGCCGCTCGGCTTGTCCAACTCCCCAGCGGTCTTCCAGGCACTCGCCAATGACGCGCTACGCAGACATGGTTGATCAGTTCATATATGTTTACCTGGATGACATATTGATTTTTTCTTCTTCTCTCCAGGAACATGTGCAGCACGTCCGCTAGTGCTTCAGAGATTGCTAGAGAATGGGCTTTTGTCAAGGCGAGAAATGCGCTTTTCATGCACAGTCTGTTCCTTTCTTAGGGTACATCGTGTCGGTTGAGGGAATGCGCATGGATCCTGAGAAGATCAAGGCTGTGGTAGATTGGCCAAGTCCAGAGTCTCGTAAGGCCCTACTGAGATTCCTGGGGTTCGCCAACTTCTACCGGGCGCTTCATTCGCAATTTCAGTCAACTAGCCACACCTCTGACCGCCCTGACCTCCCCAGAACAACGCTCAGGTGGTCAGACGCAGCTGAGGCCGCGCTTGCCAAACTGAAAGGTTGCTTTGTTTCAGCCCCCATCCTGATAACCCCTGATCCATCACGCCAGTTCGTGGTGGAGGTCGATGCATCAGAGGTGGGGGTAGGCGTAGTGCTATCCCAGCTGCTCTCCTTCAGACCGACAAGATACACCCTTGCGCCGCTTTTTTCTCATCGCTTGTCCTCGGCCGAACGTAATTATGACATTGGTAACAGAGAGTTGTTGGCAGTCAAGTTAGCTTTGGAGGAATGGCTCACTGGTTGGAGGGTTCGGGGTACCTTTTATCGCCTGGACCGATCACAAGAATTTGGAATATATTCGCGACAGCTAAAAGATTAAACTCCAGGCAGGCTCGGTGGGCTCTTTTTTCGGTCGCTTTGATTTTACTCTCGCATCAGCCCGGTTCCAAGAACATCAAACCCCATTCTTTATCACGTATTTTTGATCACTCCAACGCTCGCCTACTCCTCGAAAGTGCATTTTACCAGAGACTCTATTCATCTCTACACTCACATGGGAGATCGAATCGAAGGTCAAGACGGCCTTAGAAGGGTAACGCCTCGCTCGGTGCCCACCGAACCGCTTTGTTTGTGCCGGAGGGGTTACGGTCCAGCTGCTATTCAGTGGGGACATTGTTCTAATGTGGCTTGTCATCCAGGAGTTAATCGAACTAAGTTTTTAGTCAAGCAACGATTCTGGTGGCCTTTGATGGTTCGTGGACGCTCACAGTTTTGTTTTGGCTTGCTCAGTCTGCGCCACTGGTAAGAGTTCCAATCGACCCCCAGACGGGTTACTTCAACCGCTGCCGGTGCCATCGAGACCCTGGTCCCATATCGCTCTAGATTTTATCACCGCCTCCCACCCTCACAGGGACACACGGTAGTTTTAACCGCGGTGGACCGTTCTCGGCTGCGCCCACTTCATTCCCTTGCCCAAATTACCCTCTGCCAAGGAGATAGCGGTGATTGTCATTGACCACGCCTTTCGCTACATGGCCTCCCGACAGATGTGGTCTCTGACAGAGGACCCCAATTTGTGTCCAAATTTTGGCAGAATTTTGTAAATTACTGGGAGCCACTGTTAGTCTGTCCTCAGGGTTTCATCCCCAGAGCAATGGTCAATCTGAGCGAGCCAACCAGGATCTGGAGAGAACGCTACGATGTTTGGTATCCAAGAATCCTTCCTCATGGAGTCAGCAACTGTCTTTTGTTGAGTACGCCCACAACACGCTACCGTATCATCCACGGGCCTATCTCCGCTTGAGTGTAGTGTAGGTTACCAGCCACCTATTTTTCCTAGTCTGGAATCCGAGTCGCGTCCCTCCGCCACGCTTCGGTCCAGAGGTGTCACCGCGACTTGGACTAGGGGCCCGGAGACTCTACTCCAAGTGGGGTCACGCACCAAGGCCAAAGCTGATCGCCACCGGTCTAGGGCCTCCCGTGATACGCCGTTGGTCAAAAGTGTGGCTTTCTACTAAGAACATTCCTCTACGCTCCGTGATCTAATAAACTTGCACCTAAATTTATTGGCCCGCTCACTGTCACCAAGATCGTTAGTCCGGTGGCAGTCCGCCTCAACCTTCCTCCAGCTGCACAGGAGAATTCACCCCGTATTTCATGTATCCAAAATAAAACCCGCCTTTTATTCCTCAAGATAACCCGCCAGCTCGTTCCCCCGCGCGACTCGTAGATCGGGAACCTACTTATTCGGTCAACCAGTATTCTGGACTCAAGACGGAGGGGACGCGGATTTCAGTACCTGGTGGACTGGGAAGGTTACGGTCCGGAGGAGAGAGGTTGGGTACCGCCAGAGACATTCTGGATCACTCCCTTATCGATGACTACAATCGGCAGGTAGTGGAGCCTGGGAACGCTCAGGAGGCGCTCCTAGGGGAGGGGTACTGTCACGGTATTTAATCCTATGTCTCTTCCTTGTCTCGCGCCTTGTTCTTAGTGTGTGTTGTGTGGGTGCGTGAATGTGTGGGCGTGTTGTTTGTACCATGATTAGCGCTCTGTCACTAATCACTCCTCTCACCAGCTGTTACTCATTCCCATTCCCTTTAAATTCTCACCACTCTCTCATCTCCTTGTCAGATCGTTGTTTGTGATGTCCGGTGTTGTTCGCTCTTCAGAGTTCCAGTCCAGTTCTCTCGTTGTCCCTGTTTCGTGTCCTGTTTGCTGTTACCCGGATTCGCCGTGTCTGTTCAACACTTCTCTTCACTCTTCTCACCACGATCATCTGACCATTGGAGACTCTAGCCACTAGACCATCACCCGGACTTTTCCCCTATCTTCTCAATTTGACTGTCAATAAACTAATTGTCAACTTGCAACTTGCTTCCTAGCTTCATTACGTCACAAATATACTGTACTTATTGGTGAATACAGTCAAATTTGTGTTTAATAACGTCATCACAATCGCCACATTGATATGCAAATTAGGTGTTAACTAATTAAAATTAGATCATTTGCTTTATTTGTCAAGACACTGCAGGTGAATAGGATACAAGTCTCGAAATTGCAACCATTTTGGTCGCATATGCTCCCGAAATGTCATCTGGGCATCCTCAAAATATATTTGGGAGCATCTGTGCGAAAGCAAATAATTGTTGGGACACAACCGATTTTCATTTCTCTACAAAATATTCGCTAATTACTGCACTATGTGCCTGCTGTGAGCTGATACAGTGACCAGTTATCCGCTACATTCAACATTTCATAACCAATTTAACTTTACATTCTTGATTTTTACATTCTTAAATCTAATGCAGATTTTGGATTGGTTAATATTAGCCGTCAATCACTCCTTTTCACCGTGCTCCATGTCACGTGACAGGGAGCTAACTAGCATGCAAAATGTAAAGAGCTGAAGAGAGAAGATGAATAGAACACTGAGAGATTTCTTTTGTAAGCCGCCTAAAGTTACAGCTAATGTAACTCCTGAAGTTGGTGATGGCTATCATGTGGTGAATCTGGATCCACCAGCAGAAAAGAAGGCTTACAGTTTTCGGAGTGAGTGGCTGAAAGACTTCGAGTGTCTCCGCTATAAAAAAGGCTCACTGTCCTAGGTGTAATCACACCTATCATATTTCTTCTGAAGACTTGGATTAAACCATGGGAGTCGTATGGATTACTTTTATGCTGCCTTTACATGTTTTTTGAGCTCAAAGATTTGGACCCTATTGACTTGCATTGTATGGACCTACAGAGCTCAGATAGTCTTCTACAAATCTTCTTTTGTGTTCAGCAGAAGAAAGTAAGTCATAAACATCTGGGATGGCATGAGTGTGAGTAAATGATGAGAGTGATGAGAATTTTCACTTTTGGGTGAAATGTTCCTTTAAATAAGCGACCATGGAAGCCTTTAAAATTGCTCCTTATGTGTTCCACAGAATAAAGAATGTCATGCAGATTTTTAATGACACGTGGGTGAGTAAACGGTGACAGTTTTTTGAATTTTTGGGTGAATCATTCCTTTAAGCTCATACTTCAGAAGAAGAATTGATGTTCACAGCTTCTGTACCTTTGTATATTCGCCATCAAGAAAGCTTTGTTCAAACCCACTGTATATGGTCAATGGAATGAGCAGCAACAATTTGGGGTTTCTCATGAGTTTAAAGGTGGACAGGATGGTGCTACAAAAGGATACATTGCCCTTGTTTTTCCGAAATTCTCTGGCCAGATCTCGGTCTATGTTGTCCAGAAACAGAGCAACAAATATTATGGCCAGAAGCCCCACACCTACATGAACCAAAAAACTATTGGTTAGACAGTTTTTACTGGAATTGAAACTAGAAACTTTTACAATTTGTGAGAAAAATGTGAGTGGCCTTGCAACAAATTCCTTCCAAATAGTAAAGCTAGACATTTTGTGAATTATTTCATTCATAATGTCATAGAAAAAGCCTATTCTTATTCTTAAAATAATCTTTGTAAGAGATACAGAAAATAACATTTATATTTCACAACATAATATGAGCTAGTCTGGCCACAAATACGAGTCATTATTGCCTACCAATGTAGCAGCCTAATAGTATATCCACTAGGCGTTTTTCTGGACGGGTTGTGTTTCCAGTGGTGGTAAAATTCTCAATGCATAACCCCGCTCCACAGTACTGCAAGTTCTCCTCTGGGATTTCAGCTATAAATACAGATTAACGTTCAGAGCACTTAAAACAGAGACCAGTTGATTACAGCATTGCATTGAATGCAGCTCTACCTATGTTAGAGTCCTGTCCAAATATCAGAGATGACATGAGGTTGCCCCACACTGTCGAAGTCTGGAAAATGAAGAAGAAGACACCAAAGTACTGGTTTATGATGTCCTGGCTTTTCTTGTTGAGTTTCTGGCCTTGCTTGTTGGCACTTATTGTAAGATAAGTGCATTTTGCTGACCAAAGTGGTGAACCTCCAAAACCCAGAATGGCCGAGGTGGACATCAGGCTTGCCCTGCAGAGAAAATATTGAAAAACACAGAAAACTGCTTAAATGCACTGCAGATATAATAATAGCCTGAAATTCCTGAACTTTTTATTAAAGGGGCAATTATTCATACACTGTCATGTTGGCCAAAACACAAAAGGAGATGTTAGGCAGAATGCAAGCTTAGGTCACCATTCACTTAAATATTTTTCGAATTTGCTTGGCGAATATCTTCATCTTTTTCTATTTCTTTTGCCAGGGTCATCTGTACAGCTTTTGAAATAAATAATTTGGCGACAAAGTGACCTGGAACTACCTTGTAGCTGTGCATTAATAAACAAAATTCCCCTCAAAACACCTTTGAACATCTGTCTACCAATCAGAAACAAGAATTCAACTACGCTGTGGAATAAGCACTTACAATGGAAGTCTATCTGGCGAACGTACCATGTTGCCCATAGACTGCTATTGTAAGTGCATTAATAATGCATAATTTTTGCTTGTTAAGTTTTACCTTGTATTTAATGCAGAATATTTATTTGGGCAAGCTGTGTCTCACATTTGCACAATATACTGTGTGTTCTGAACTTGATCTGTTGCTGAACAAAGCAGCAATGTTGCAAAAGGCCACGATATGAACGCACCAGCCTGGCGATAGGTTTCCAAAGGAATATGCCACATAACATCCCATGGAAATAACGATGGTCCATTTGCAGCCCAGATTTTTGATCATTATGGGAGGCAGAAACATCGAGGACAGTATAATGGCTCCATAGATCACACTAATTGATATAACGCCCATTCCATCCTCTGCATTCAGACTGCTCTGTAATGTACAAGATTATAGTGTTTATCCATTAAAAATCTGAAAAATATTAAATAAAAAATACAAAAAGATTTACCCATTTCAGATGAATAAAATGTCATCAAATTGTGTCATTTTTAACAAACGAAAATGAATAAAACTTAAAATATTTACTTTTTTCCATTTTATTTTATTATAGGTTGTTCAATTAGTTCAATTTGATGGAATATTGTTATTAAATTGAAATGCATACATTTATAATTATTTTTCAATTCAAGATTCAAGTGAACAAATCAATACCAATAACATTCAATTGTGCACCAAATAAGCATAACTTAATTGAGTTTGTAAAATATCATGTTGTCCTGTATCTGTTGGTCATTTTTAAGCAAAGCAAGTGAGGAATGTTACAGCACTAATAATACACTTTATGAACGGCAATATTCATATTTGTTACCTGTAAACTTTGTAGCCCTCCATATGCCGTAAATAAGAGCAAAAATCCAAAAGAAACCACAAGGACATTTTTGGTATCATGGGTTATCATTTTTGCAGGTCTCAAATCCCTTGAATGTCTCAAAAGAGAGAAATTCCTCCAGTAAAGGTGCAGAAAGTCCTGTTAAAATGTTTATGGATCATAGACTGTCTCACATCCAATTAATAAAGAGCTAATATAGCAAAGCTCGTGTTGTAGGGCAAAGTTCAGTGTATCGTAGTCATAAAGGCTTTCAGTGTTTGGATGACTAAAGCTTGGTCAGTGAAATCCCTTATCTTTCACTAAAACATGTTTTTCTCACAGGTTGCCTTACGAGCTTTAAGGTTGAACAAGCACAAGATCTGTGAGATGGAAAATGCATTTTTTTTTAACTGAAAACATTGACATAAGGTAAAATGTGAATGATTCTAGTGTTTGAATCTTGAGATTGTTATTGTCAGGTGATTGTTCTTATGATATTAGCGAGTTTATAGTTTTATCATACTCATCTCTCATGTGAAACTGGACATCTGTAAATGTAGACAGGCTAGCAAAGTAAGACATGTGCTGCACGTTTTAACTGTAAATTAAAATGACAGGTTTTATGGCTCATGCATATTTCATCCTTTCCAATTCTCCTCCCACAGGTAGCTCCAGCTCTCCTGTAACATGTTCGGTTATCGGTTCAAGTAGAGGATTTCCAGGTTCTTCCACTTCAGTCTCTTCCACAGGAGTTTCTACCTCGCATCTGGACATGAATGAATCTTCACCAGTGATTGGCCAGGACTCTTCAACTTCAGGTAAGTGGTCTTCAAATGAGGTTGCAATTGAAGGTCTTAATGCAGGGCTTTGTGGAAAAGATGGAACAGAATCAGCGTCACTTGGGGCTGTTGGCAATGTCAACCCCACAATGTCACCGGTCGTTGGTTCATGTTCACATCCATTCGCTCTTTCCACACTGAACTTCATTGGGAACTGAGGAAAACTCCCAAGGATGGTAAGTTCAGCATCCTCTGTATCCTCATCCTCAAAAATATCAACCTGGTCAGTGCAGTTGCGACTCTGGCTGCGAGTATGGAGTTTTTGAACAGGAAAATCTTCTGGAAAATCCTCCGTAGCAGAAGCCGATAGGAAACCACAGGGTAAGAGCAGATCACGATGGAGTGTGCGATTAGGTCCCCCCCTGGTCTCTGGTCTCACAATGTAAACTGGAAGATCCCCGCACGCTTCACAACCACATACACCTCTTGTTCCCACTTGTCTTCGAGCTTGTGTTTCCCTCGGATTCTGACATTCGAACCAGTACTCGGTCACCAACATCCAAGCTTGCAGGTTTTACACGCTGATCGAACCGACTTTTGTTCCTTTTAGCTGACTTCTGAGCATTCTGACATGTAAGCTTGTAGCTCTCCTCGAGACGTGATCTCAAATCCCTCACATACTGGGAGTGCGAGGGAGATGGAGAGTCACGGACTGGCAACCCGAAAGCTAAGTCAACCGGGAGCCGTGGCGATCGACCAAACAGGAGTTCATAAGGTGTGAACCCCGTTACTTCATTCCGTGTGCAATTATACACATGAACAAGAGGTTTAACGTATTCCCTCCACTTAGCTTTCTGCTTACTCTCGAGAGTTCCCAGCATGTTTAACAGCGTCCGGTTAAAGCGCTCGACAGGGGCTCACAGCCTCAAACCCAGTCACATGAATTACCTGACTGAGAATGCACTACCTCTGGCCAGTGGCCACTTACACTCCCACCAATCATGTTATGATAAATGAACTCAGCATGGAAAACAAAACAGTTACTCATACATGATTTCTAGATTTCTATAACTGCCGGATAACTGAAGTATAGAGCTATAGGTCACAAAGAAAAATAGGGTCACCTTAAATAAAACTATTAAACCAACATGTCTGATGTAAGTGTACTTAAGCTTGACAGACCGTTAATTGTTTTCAAGGAGGAGCACCAGCTTTTGGATCGGTCTTTCGATTATTGAGGGCTTACATCGGTGGTTCTGTTTCTGTGTTAGTTTCCGCTCCCCAACTTGTACCTTTACCTGACGAACTAAGCCATCTGACCCTTCTGTAGTTTCAACCACTCGTCCTAGTTGCCACTGATTCCTTGGGAGTGTATCTTCCTTTATGATGACTATGTCGTCCACTTTCAAGTTGCGCCGCCGTACATGCCACTTTTGCCAAATGGATGTATTCAGGAGGTATTCTTTCTTCCACCGGCTCCAGAACTGTTCGGTTAAATATTGTACTCTGCGCCATCTTTTTGCGGCGACTTTAGCTTTCATCAGGTGGATCAGGTGGTTTGGAGTCAGGGGCTCTGGTGCCATAGGATCATTGATTCCTTCAACGTTTAATGGGCAACTGTTTACAATGGCCATAGCTTCATAGAACAGTGTTCTAAGGGAGGCATCATCTAGTCTACCGGAACACTGAGCGATCGTAACATTCAGCACGTTGCGGATGGTCTGAATTTGTCGCTCCCAAACACCCCTGCATGACTCGCTGAAGGAGCATTGAGAATGAACTCGCACTGTTTATCTGCCAGAAAGGCTTCCAGTGCCTCTGTGTCACATTGCTTGAGGGCTTCCTTGAACTCATTCTTCGCACCCACAAAGTTTGTGCCCTGATCACAGCGGAGTTGGCAAACAGCTCCTCTAAGGCTAATAAAACACCTTAAAGCGTTAATGAAGGTGTCCGTGGACATGTCTTCAAGCATTTCATGATGGACTGCTCGAGAATACAGGCAAGTGAAGATGAGTCCATATCTTTTGCACTCTTTGCGACCTCGCTTGGTGATAAATGGGCCGAAGCAATCCATACCGCAGAACATGAAGGAAGCTGAGACTTCCCAGCGTTCTCTGGGGAGTTCAGACATTCGTTGCTCCTCAACTGGTTGTCTGAGCTTCCGGAATTTCACACATCTATGTATTAACTTGGCGACTAGTTTACTCCCACCAATGGCTCAAAATCCATTTGACCTGAGTTCCATTAAGGTCTGGCTCCGACCCTGGTGGCAGATCTGGGCATGGTAGTGTGACAGGATAAGCTTGGTGATGTGACTGTCTTTTGGGAGAATGATGGGGTGCTTTAGTTCTTGACTGAGGGATGATCCCTTAAGTCTTCCGCCAACGCGAAGAAGTCTCCCATCCAGAATGGGGTCGAGACAAAGAAGAGGACTGGAACTTGGAATTATGTCCCCATGAGGGCTCCTTTGCAGTGCCTTTAGCTCTTGAGGGAAGGCTTGCTGCTGGACGAGCTGAATTACCACCTCAGCAGCCCTCCTACGTTCCTCGACAGTCACAGTTTCACCGTGATATTTTAGCTTAGATCCTAGTCTTTTGATTCTTGCAACCACCTTAACAAGCATTGTCCAGGTGGAAAACCGGCTCAGGTGACTTAGAATGTCGTTCCAGTCACTGACTTGAGTTGCAAACACTTGAATCGATTTAACTTCAGGATCACCTGTGAGCAGCTCGGTTGAAGGCCTAGGTGTAGGTAGCACTTCCTGTTCCCATAGAAACTTGGGCCCTGATAACCAGCTAGTCGAAGAGATGTCTGCTGCATGAAGACCTCTAGAGGCGTGGTCAGCTGGGTTTTGTGCTGTATCTACGTAGTTCCATTGATTTGCATCTGTAATCTCTCTTATCAATTGAACACAGTTTGCCACGAACACATGGAACCTTCGTGCCTCATTGTTGATGTAAACCAGCACTACTTGTGAGTTTGTCCAGAAGAGTTCTTGTTCAATTTTCATCTCGAGTTCTGCCTTCAGCATAACACTCATCCTGGCTGTGGTGACTGCGGCTGAGAGTTCCAATCTTGGGATGCTTGTGATCTTCGTAGGTGCAACCCTCGCTTTAGCCATTACAAGACTGCAATGAACCTCGTCCTTGTCGTTTTTGTATCTGAGATAGGAACATGAACCATATCCTGCATTACTGGCATCTGAGAAGTGGTGCAGTTCCACCCTAACAATTTTACCAAAGTTTTGAGGATGGTAACATCTGGGTATGGCAACTTCCTTTAACCTCTGTAAACCATTGTTCCACTCCTCCCACCGTGAACGCAAGTTCTCAGGAATAGGATCGTCCCATCCAATACCTCTACGACATAGCTCCTGTTGGATGCACTTGCCACTCAAAGTGAAGGGAGCTACAAACCCGAGTGGGTCATACAGAGATGCAACGACTGACAATAGACCACGGCGAGTTGGGGGGTGGTCCTTTGCGTCAATGTTGAAGCTGAATGTGTCGTTTTCTGATGACCACTGAATGCACAGTACGTGTCCTTCTGGTGTTGCGTCTGGATTAAGGTTGAGAAGATCAGTGGTTACTGCCCTTTCTGTGGGTGCCACACAGGAAAGGACCTCCATTTGATTTGAGTTAAACTTGTGCAGACGTAGACCTGCACTTTTGCACAGTTTCTGTGCTTCGACAATTAGTTCCTTAGCTTCTTTGACTGTTGGAACACTGGTTAACCCATCGTCCACGTAGAAGTTCTTCTCCACAAATACTGAAGCTGTCGAGTGGTCAACTTTGTGTTGCTGTGCCAGATACTTAAGACCAAAATTGGCACATCCAGGGGAGGACGCAGCACCGAAAATGTGGACTGTCATTCTATACTCCTGCGGTTCTGTTTCTAACAGTCCACCCTCCCACCAGAGGAACCTTAGGTAGTTGCGAACTTCGGGTGAGACACTGAACTGGTGGAACATCCTCTCAATGTCACAGATCACAGCAACTGCTTCCCTTCTAAAGCGACAAAGGACTCCTACTAAAGAGTTAATTAGGTCGGGGCCTGTGAGTAGAGTGTCGTTTAGAGAAATCCCCCGGAACTTTGCCGAGCAATCAAACACGACTCTTAATTTGCCTGGCTTCTTGGTGTTGTACACCCCGTGATGTGGAATATACAGTTTCTCATACAGTTTCTCCCTCCAAGAATGGAGGAGCTGGCTCGGCATCACCTTTCTTGATAGTTTCTTCCATGAAGGCGGTGTAATGGTCGAAATACTGTTTGTTGGCTTTTAACTTCTTCTTTAGATGTTGCAGCCGAACAGTAGCCAACTTCTTATTGTTAGGGAGAGCCGGCGGACAACTGCCCTTGAAAGGGAGGGGAATCTCAAAATATCCATCCTTTTCCTGCTTAATGTTATCACTAAGGAGCTGTATAAAATGAACGTCATCCTGCGACAGGTACTTGTCCTCATAGCTCCTCTCGTTGAAGTCTGATTCCAGTACTTTCAGCACATCGGTGGCCACTGGCACCTCTTTCACTGCAACACGATGCACAAAGCTCTCGTTTCCTTGTCTATCCAAGTGGGGATTGGCGGACCCTATAATGCTCCAGCCAAGCATTGTCCTTTCGCTGAAAGGTTCATTTTCACCACCTGTGATGACCTCCAAGGGAGCTAGTGCTGACGGGCAATCATAACCAATTAGCAGTCCAACCTCGCAATCTTGGAGTGGATGTAACTTGTTTATAAGATGTTTCAGATGAGGCCACTGAAGCGCTGTACCCTTTGTAGGAATGTGAGACTTGTCGACTGGGATGAAGTCTCGTGTGTAGGTCTGCTGTAGTTGGATGTAAGTTTCAGAGTTGAGTCCCTGAACTTGTAGACCATACGCAGTCTTGCTTGCTATGACTGTGTTGACAGCTGTCATTGTGCTGAGTTTAAGTTGCACTGACTGAGTGTTCACATTTAGTTCGGTGACCAAATCTTCCAAGATGAACGTTGAGTCGTTCTGCGTGTCGAGTAGAGCATAAGTGAGAATTTATTTCTGGGGCTCTGTTGTTGATGACACAAGAACTGGAACAATGCTAGAGGTGGCAGAAACGTGCTGTGTCAATGCATGGGCCATTACCTTGTGAATTTCCTTGCTTCCATGGTGTCCTGTGGCTACGGGATCATTGCTTGCAGATTCGACAGGGTTTCGGTTTCTTTCTAGGTGCAAGCAGGTTGGATGACGTCTACCACATGTACTGCAGGTGTGTCGCCTTTTACAGTCTTTGGTTGTGTGACCCTTTCTTAAGCACCCAAAACACAGGTGGTTTTCATGGATAAAGGCTTTCTTTTCATCTGTAGTCTTTGCTGCAAAGGTTGGACACTTAACAACACCATGCGTTTCGTCTTTACAAACTAAGCATGGTGGCCTTGGTTTCACGTTTTCCAGAGTTCCTGAGGTGGAGTTTTTCATTTGAGTGCTTGTGTTGAGCGCCTTGGCTCTCCTTGGAATCCTCTTGTCCGTGTTTTTAACGTTCATCAGAAGGGGTGAGGCAATTGGGTTACAAGCTATAAAGCTTCGGTCTGCATAAACTCTGTGAAATGCACAAAACTTGGATAGTCTCCAGATCTGTCTAGCTCTTCCACAACAATACGACTCCATCTGCGCACCATCCACTCAGGCAGCTTTTTAAGGAGCTTGTGATTTTCCTCACAATCATTTAGAATACCCAGGCTCTTAACATGAGGAATGGCCTCAACACAACCTTGAAGGAAATCTGCAAACTCTCTTAATGCAATAGGGTCATTTACAGCTATCTTTGGCCACTTCATGAGCTTGTCTCTGAAGGCCCTTTGGACAATAAATGGACTTCCATACCTATCTTGTAAGACTGCCCAGGCACCTTGATATGCCTTCTCTGAATTTTGGTAGAAAAATCCTTCAACGGCTTTGCGTGCTTCACCAGCAAGATAACTCTTTAGCATTTTTTCACTAGCTTGGAGAGGCTTCTGGTCGATGAGAGCCATAAAGGATATCTTCCAGTCTATGCACTTTAAGGGATCACCAGTAAACGTGGTTGGTTCCGGGACAGGTAGACGGCTTAGGGTAAGTGAGCTTGCAATTGCCTGGGCTAGGCTGACCTCCTGAGCTACTGGCACCTCTGAATGTGCGAGGCTGGAATGGCATTGCTTGTGGATTTAGTGGGGTTCTGAGTCCATCATTTTGCCCACTATACTGAGTTTTATGGTCAGTCTCCTCCTCAAAGCTTTCAAAACCCTCAAAATTGTTGTACGCTCTCACCCGAGCTGCTGCTACCTTCACTTCATTGTCCGCTTGTAGCTGTTGTAACCTTGTTTTTTCCTCTTCTAGCTTTAGTTTCATTTCAGCCTCCTTTTGCTTGATTTCTGCTAGCATCTGTGTTTCCTTGAGTTTCCATTCACTCTCCAGTTTGTCGAGTCTCGCCTGTTGAAAGTGTATTTTTTGCATGGCTTTTGCCTGTTCTACCTTGGCGGCCAGTTCTGCTTCTGCATCTGCACGTTTGCTAGAGGACCTGGAGGTGGCGCTTGAGTGGTTGCCGGATCCTTGTGATGACTCTGAAATTACTGTTTCTGTTTTCGTATTTCCAAAGACTGACTCATACTCATCCTTATTCAGCGCTATTCTCAACCTCTCTTTCTCTAGTTGGTCATTGAAAGCCTCATCTATGTTCTCAAGTCGTTTACTAACAAGATCACAAATCTCAGCTGTTAGAGTGCCACATGCATCCATTCTTTTGACAATATCAGGAGTAGTGGTATGGTTGCGTCGAATGGGCTCATAATTTTGATGTACTATAGCTTGTTTGGATTTAATGTTAGTTTGAATTTTATCAAGGTCCTCAGATAAGCAGAAAGCCTTCAATTTTACTCTGAATTCCTTTGCTGTGTGTTTCCAATAATCATAGGCTTTGCTGAATGCCTTTTCATTCCTCTTTGCTTCCTGATCATGTAATTCTTGACCCTTTGTTGTTAAACTATGGTCACGGGAGCTCGACCTGACTTGTTGTGCTTCTGGGGTCTTGTCTATTTCTTCAGCAGGTGATGACATCTTGTTGGTCTAAACGGATCTGTTTGTACTTTAAGGCCTTAGAGTGTTTTATGTCTAGACTCAAATTTGGATGAGTGGTGGCTTTAACTTATCTTTAAAACTATATATTACCACTCACATCAGACATTTACATTTTGTGGACACAGTAAGGAGAGTAAACAGAAACAGCTACTGAACGTCATAAACAAGAATACTGCTGATAATCTTCAGTCAGACAAAGTCTCTCACTGCAGCTGTGGCATCCATATATTGGCGTGCAAACATCAGATGATCTTGTGTCCACTGGCTGATGAAGATGTCTGCATTGGTGGATGACTCAGCGGCGAGTTTTCACTGTTGCGGCCCTTGGCTCCTTAATAATGGCAGAGAGTCTCTAATGGGTGCAGTAATTTTTTATTCTTCCAAAATCAGCGTGAGCACCGTGAAAACTCGCTCCGCTCACCAAGGGTGCAAATTTTAGATTTGCTGCTTTTCAGAATTAGCCGCTAGCTTGAAGGTCTCTGAAATGTCCCTGATCTTCTGAGATGAGAGAAGTCAGGCATGTGCAAATCGAATGATCAGTTATACAGGTTCCTGGGCTCACAGCCTCAAACCCAGTCACATGAATTACCTGACTGAGAATGCACTACCTCTAGCGGCCTCCAGTGGCCACTTACAATGTCTGTTCGCTGCAATATCATATTGCATTCAAAGTGACTCACAATAAACTTACTGCTGGGACTGTTTCATTGAAGCAACCTGAACTTAAGCATCTTGTCTAAGGGCACAATTGTGATCGAACCTTGCAATCTTTCAGTTACTAGCCCAGATCTTAATATACACTGGAAACAGTAGAAATCTGCAATTGTTCATTCAAGCATGCATCATGATTTACAGTTTTGTTTTGTTTTTTGTTTGTTTGTTTGTTTGTTTTTTTGCAAGTAAGTGGTCAATTTTCAAAGCGACTTCACGTCACTATCCCTATCACTGTAATGCACCGTAACCTTATTCTCAGCTCCTCAATGCAAAAACCTGTCTGATTGACGCTTGTCTGCTCCCCTTTATACCCGTATGTCCAGCGGCGGGACATGCATATTCTGTCTGCCAATTTGACATTGGCCTTTCCTCAAGTTCAGAGTGACAGAAGGGGAACTCTTAGTACTAACATCACAACAGATTATCAAAAATGCCATTTTTTTTTTTCAAACATTTCAGCACAATTCAATTGACTAAGTACAAAACACAAAATCACAAATGAATGTTTTCACCACACCATATAAGTGTTTCACCTATATACTGTATAGCTTTCATTGAAAGTGAAATATCTTTCATAATGATATTAACATCAAACTTTTAATTTGCATCTGTTCTCATTCAGTTTAATTCATTTGTCTATCATTTGATCCAACTGATCTTAATGGTTAATCAGTGAATCATTTGGTATATCTATA